>NC_140126.1:53807520-53842520 GCF_964035555.1 Netta rufina
TAGCAAACAAATAAAAATCATCTTCCAGATCAGGGCCACCACAGGGTCATTTAAATCTTATGGAAGTCCTTGAAATTAGGCTAATGTTGTCCATAAATGTGAACTCATCCATTTTGAATGCACATATGAAACTAAGTGCTCATTTCCTTTTCACCACATTATGGGGAGATTCACGAATCAGGCTTTGGTCTACATTGTGTGTCCTTAAACCTCATTGTTTTTCAGGTTTCCCCAATTTGTAGGGTGCTATGAATGGTTAAAGACCAAAAAACTGCAGTACTTGATCATTTTGATTAATGCATTTAGACATTCTGTCTGCTGAGGATGAGTGGAGCGTCTCCTTAGGGTGTAACAAAGAGACTTGACCTTTGCAGGCAGAGAAGTAACACTGACATCAGTTCAAAAAACAGGAGCCAGTCTTCTAGGCTGGAGTGAAGTCACTGACTAGTGTCTTTCCAGAAGGCAAATTACAATGAAACATGACACACAGAAGAATTAAAGTAGCTGTTAATTTTAGATGTCTACAAGTTTTAGTTATGAGAAAGAACTTAATTAACTCCAGTAGAATTACAGGGGAGAAAAGAACAGCTGTTCTCCTGGTCTGGTGGGATTCAGAATGAAACTTTTATGTTAGGGTAGAACATTTGGGAATTTTAAACAGAAAAGAGGCATAACAGAAATAAAGGTTATATTGATTGGTACCTTCTTGGATATTATCAATATTTTGTCAGATGGGAGCAGGAAACCATAGCAAGTGTATTCTGTTATCATGAAAGCCCAAACCCTACTTGTGATAAACTTTATTCCACATCTGTATTAAATCCAAGAAAGCAAAAATTTGGTACAGAGTCTGGATTAAAAAAAGAGCATGTCTCAAATCTGTTCTGTTTTACAGTGACTGCTCAGTGAAATAAGTCTTAGCTCATCCCAGTGAACAGGCTGTCAGGATTGGGGAAGTGACTGGGACATGATACATAAAGCCTTGGAACAGCTTTATCAATATGTGAAAGACTTCTCTCACATTCAAAATTAATTCCACAGAAAATACCTCTGCTGCTAGCAGGTTTGCATGGTTTCCCAGGCAGACCTCAGCAACACATGTGAAAGCCAGAGACGCCAAAAACTCAACTCGCACTGAGAAACAGTCTGAGCATTAAGCTATCAGCCTTCTGAAAACCAGTTTAGAGAAAGAGTGAAATATTAATGTCTCACAAAAAGAATTATGCTTTTACAATATAGCAGTAAAAATACCATTAGCACATGGCCTTGGGAATACTCATCTGGGACACATTAAAATGACAGTTTAATGTTTGTGATTTTGGGTATGAAAGACTCAATCCATTATAAATTCTTTCATGTTGCAACAGAGGTATCTTAGTGCATAAAGGAAGGCTTTTGTTAGTGTTTAATTGCATCACATAACATTTGTTAAAATTTCTGCCATGAAAAGCCAAACAACTAATATGTGAAAGGTTAGATCTGGGCATTTCAGCCAGAGATGTAAGAGCTGAAATGCCAGTCTTTGGTACTGCCCTGAAATCTGCAGTGCTTCCAAGACCTAAGTTTAGGTGTTCAAAGTGTGAACACCTTTGAACTTCAGGTGTTAATTCTGAACTTCAGTTAAAGTTTGCATTTCTATAGACTACAACATCCTGGCTCTTCTTGTAGCAGCTACACCTGCATTGCTATACGGACCCAGTCCATATTTGTTGCCTTAATAAAGTTAATTGAAAATCATTGTCAGAAAGCTATATAATGCATACAGGGGCAGCTGGACAAAGAATAAAGCTTTGGGGTGCATCTCTATTGTATGTCATTGCACTTTTTACATATATTCTTGGGAAGATTGGCAGGAAGACATAGCTAGGAGAGCACTGCAACAAGGAAAGTGTGAATTCAGTTAGCAAGTTTGTCTTCAGATCCAGCCTCATCAGCACACTAATTGCAGGTTTAGCTAAAGACTCCAGACACACTGGGCAGATACTCTCCCAATGTACACATTTTGCAACAATTATTTTTGAAACAAACAAACAAAAGACGAGGTGGATTTTTATTTTATTTTATTTTATTTTATTTTATTTTATTTTATTTTATTTTATTTTATTTTATTTTATTTTATTTTATTTTATTTTATTTTATTTTATTTTATTTTATTTTATTTTATTTTATTTTTTGATCCTTTGTAAAGCATATATTTGTAAGTACTTGTTTTTCTGTAGTGATTAATTATGATCTTCACTCTGTAGGCTAACTTAAAAAGCTTGATGCCCAAAAAAAGTCAAGAAAGAATTGGGACCTCATGGAAGGTGATGTGTGAATATCTGTTTATAACTCTGATATTAAAAATATAACAACTTTTAAGGATCACATCCAAAGAGAACTGACTTCAATGAGGAAATTTTTGGATAAAAACAACAGCAAAAATAAACCTCTAGCAAGTTAGGTGTAAGTGTAGGCATTAACATGCTTTAAAGTAGAAAAAAGTTTATTTTTTCATTTTGAAGTTACGACAGTCAAAATAATAGCAGCTTTCAGTTTGCAACTTCCTTTTTCAAGCCTGACATTAAATTGACAGTTAAGTAGCTAGTACAAAATAGTACAAAATAGGATGTTGCTGTGAGATGTAGCCTGTACTGCACAAAGATTTAAAAACAAAAGCAATAAAAAAGAGAATCCATGAAAACTTTTAATAATTTGATAGCCTTGTAAAAGCTTTCTATAGAAATTAACTTTTAGGACTTTAGCATTTATTTTCTCATAACAAGGGTGAATCGATTATTGAATGGTCGAATGCACACAGTGCATATTGATCTGTTCATGCGTAGCAGCTTTCTCCCAGCAGGCACCTCGCTGCCTGTAACATATTTTAAATAGGATTACTACTCATTAAATTACAATGACCTGGAGCAATGGTCAACAAAAACGAAATTGCCTCAGTTCATCATGGTTTGGATCACTGCCATTAAATTTCAGTGGCTGCGTTTCCCTAGAGTAAATAGACCTGAAGAACATATATGCTTGAATGCCTCAACTTCTTGGATTTAATCAAGTATAACTAAAAATTTCATACCTATTTGTGGAAGCTAAGGAAGTGCAAGGAATTCTTTCTTGTAGTTTTAGGGCATTTTAAAACTTGGTTTAGACTAAAGCATAACAATCTTTAGCTGATGCATAGGGTCCATGCTATATACTGCTATATTGGCTTCTTCGCTCAGGGGACTTTATTTTGATTTCAGGCACTGCTGATCTGGTGGCTAAATCAGATCAGGAACTACCAGCTAGAATGTTAGATCACATCTGTATTTCTCAAATTTAGAGATGAACATAGAAAAAGTATATAGAAGTCTAATTAAATATATGGACACCAAATCAAACAATTCACACTAGCTTAGCTATTTGGGGGCCTAACACTGAAGGAGAAATCAGGTATTTAGGAAAAGAATGTTGTAAACATCAACTAAAAATCAGAGTGGCTATACTGAAAAGGTCACTGGGAAAATGAATGCATATTCTATTCTCAGTTACAATTTACAGCTACTAATTTCCTTATAATCTAATTTAAGTAAATTTAGTATGGGTTTACATCGCTAAACCAAAGTGAATTTTGTGCCCAGGCTGAAATAAATGTCCTAGGTTCTTGTTCTGATGAAATCATCATGTTATTCTCATCTAATGTCTTCAATGCCTCTGTTTTCATACAGACTCCACATTCCTTCCCCTTGCGGTGGAGACAATGCATTGGCAGTGATCTTCCCCCCACACTCCCCCCCCGTCCCCCCCCTACCCCCACCCTTTCTTTCTCCTAATGCTTCCAGGACACAAATAATTGCTCATTTGCTGTACTGCACCCTGCTCCTATATTAAGGTTTGCCAGGTAAAATTACATGAGTAATTTATATTTCTTGGTTGAGTGACTGAACAGGAAGCTATCACCCACTGTTTTTCAATCAATCCAATATTTAATTATCTCAGACTTTTTTTCAGGAAAATATGATCGTCTATTTTTCAAGATATTTTAAAAACAGACAAACTTATAGCTATTTTTAAATATTGCAAACATTTATACCAGGAAGCCAATGATGAAACCTGAAAAGTATAACACCTAGATTAAAATTTTTCTTCAAACTGAGCTGGAAAGAATCTGGATCTTCTGCATAACAGAAAAAAAAATAATAATGTAAATGTCAAACTAAATAAAATAATAAAAATGTCTCAGAGCATATTGAATATGGTCTGTGCATTACTCTGTGATCACCATTATTATTATATCTCTGATAAATATATATTTTAACAATTTTTAAACTATTCATAGACCTTGAGATGAAGATTTAACATTGATGCTTGGTTAAGGAAGGATGACTAAATAAAAATTTATACGTGTGACAATGACTCTTTCCAATAAATAAAACCACTTTAATATTCTGTTCCAAACTGGCATGAAACTTTTCTCCATGATTTGCCAACCACTTCTACAGCACTAGCATATGGCTCTTGTGACTGTTTTCTAAAATAGTTTTGAAACACAAGTTAAAGTGTCCATAATGGACACTCTTCAGTTTTAGTGGAAATGGTTTGGAATTTCACCCAAACACAAATCTCAAACTGTTTTTTACTGTGTATGCAAGGGATGCAATGAGTTACTTTGGATGATTCTATGACGATTACAGAGTGAGCACTGGTCTCCTCAAAATCACATTTTCACCTGCTCATGTGGTGTACACCTGTGCCTTGTTGGCAGTACAATTGGTATTTTGCCACACATCAAATTGCTCCTGCAATTAGTGAAATATGTTCATTTCAGCTTGCCCTTTCAGATGAAGCTGGGTGTTTCCTAATGGAGTCTTTCAAATTTTACACTTCAGAACTGCTTTTGTTTCATTGCCATAATTTAACTTGAATATTCCAAATCCACATCATGGAGAATGCAGAATTAGTCACATCTAACAGAAAGGTTTGTGGAAAGTGGAAGGATTTGCCCAGTGAGACTGAATTCAAACTAAATTACCTACTGTTATTCTCCTATGTATAAACAGTCAATAACACAGTTTGGAAAAAGCAAGAGGAAGGTCCCCATCACTTCCAGTCTCTGTTGCAGTTATCCCAAGATGGGGGACTTGAGTATTTGCTGATTTCATGGTTCCTAGATGCACAGCAATTTTATGTAACAGATGATGTCTTCATTTTCTTCTTTAATTCAGTTTTTGTTACATAGCTTGAAGGTTTCATTTAAAAAAAGGTATTCTCTAGATTAACAATTGTTTAATGCTTTAATTTTAATCACAACAATTGGTTAATGTAATTTCACCCTCTGTGCTTATTGGCTTTTTGTTTGTTTGTTTGTTTGTTTGTTTTGTTTTGTTTTGTTTACTTACCTATTTATGTAGTGCCTTTGCTGTTAGTTACAGTGGAGCCTAAAGTTTGTTCTGAAAGATTGTTTTTTATATGTTGCTTTCTCTGTCCTATTGTCTCCTAATTTTTCAACAGTCATATTATCTCAAGTACAAAATGTATTTGGAACTAAGTATAGACCTTTGGGATTTGCAGATGAAAAACACTGAGTTTAAAGTAAAGAAAGAATACATCTCTTACATGTAAATCAAAAGAAAAGTTAGAAAGGTGACTGCTTAAGGGTACCTTTAGCAGGTACCACTGGCTCTTGGATAAGGCTTGATCTAGTCAAGGTGTGCTCATAGCACTCTACTCAAAGGATGTCGGTGACTGGAGTCTGGATGGCCTGATGAAGGAATTTTAATTGATTCTGTGTGGGACTGCAACCATGAGTAGGTCAAAAATAGAAACGCAGACCGAGGTGAGGTGCCTTCAGGAGTAGACATTTTTAGGTCAGTTGTCTAACCTAACTTCTTGCTTTTTATTTGAAAGAAACATATAAGACAAAACTTAAGCAGGTTTTAGGTCCCTTGCGTTCAAAATAAATTTTCTTTTTAGTTGACACACAAACCAGAAGTTTCTAAAGACTGTGCTTACCATACCTTACTCTTAGATGATATTTTGAAGATGTCCCATTTTAGGCTGGCATTAGAAACTGACTAATGAGTTTATGTATTTGAGATTCAGAAACCAGGAATTTCTCCACTTGTGTACTTGATTGAAGAGTATCAGTCATATATGCATATTCCGAAAAAAATCAGCTCTTCAGACATTATGCTTATAGTCTCTCATTTTTTTTAAGAGATGGACAGAAAGGTAGATAATGGTTTTGGTGCTTCCTTTTATATAGTTTAAATCACATTGTTCATCACAGAAGAAGCATACAGCTTTTGTTTATGTCCCCTTTTCTACTGGGAGAATCAGACTTTGATATTTTACTTCCTACCTAAGTGTCACAAATACAAAATTGCTTGATAACAAGACAGTGCCTCCAGGATTTTTAAAGAAAAAAAGCACTGCTGAGTTCTTGGAATGAAAAATGATAGGTACCTCCTTTAAAGAAGGCTTGCTCATAGTGGATAGAGACAGCTTTCTGAAATCATAAAGTATAGAAAATTTGATGTTTAGAAGACTTTAGCCTCATCATTTTCCTGTGTGAAAGTTTTTTGGGCACCTCCATGTTGATTGTCTAGACTTAGATGTTTGACTGCCTAATCGAAATGCTTGCCAATTTTGGATCGAATTTTGAGGCACATGTGACTAGTCCTATGCACTATAAAGAGGATGCAGACATCTTAATACAATGTCATAGATTTAATTTTATCCATGGGACTTATAAGTTAGGTGTCATGGAGCCTATGCTGAAGGTGGGTAGGTCATTCTTTGAACCTAGTCTGAAATATTTTTTTTATGTTGAAATTACTTGTATGAAATGAGCTGATATGTGACAGTATTTTTGAAAGCACAGCACTGCAAAGATTTAGCACCAAAGGAAGGAATTCCACTAAAAGCTTTGAAAAATTCCAATACTGGATTATAGTGAGAGTGTGTGTACTGTCAGTTATTTCTGAAGTATCATTAATAATTTATCACCAGTGACTTTTTTTTGTTTGTTTGTTTTTGTTGTTCTTTTTTCTCCTATTTGTAAAATATTGGAAAGCTGAAAGGGTATTTGTCACATCCAATACTGGTTACTGAGATGCTTCTCTCCCTCTCTCTCTCTCTCTCTCTCTCTCATTTTTTAAAGGGAGTGTAACATGCTCTTTTCAAAGCCTTCAGTTAGAGTGAAACACTGCAGCAGGGGCTGTAAATCAAATCTACATGTGACTGGTCCCCTTCATTTTTTGTGTTTGTTGATGGTTCAGTGATACTGATTTTGAATTTTTCTCTTCTCTGTAAAGCTGAGGAAAAGCTGTAAAGCTTCCTTCTTCCATTATGTGCTGGTGGCTTTCTTTTGCCTGAGGAATGAGCAGATGCTGCACAGCTTGGTCTTTCAACTAAAGAGAGTTTCTGGGGTCCACTTTACTTTTCTGTCATACTGGCAAGGTTGTTTTTGCTCATGTTTTAGATCTAGAGTGACTGTTTTCCTATTTAACACAGATTTTGAGAAACTTAGATTGGATGCTAGAGTACTACAGTGCCAATGCTTTCTAATTATCTCTCTGCATAAATATCACACAATGGCATGCATTGTGTCTTCCTGCTATAGTGATTACTTAATGATCATACTTTGCTAGGTTTTGTTGAATTGTTCAAAGGATATTAAATTCTACTTCCTCCTTTCCCTCTGATACTTTGTATATGCTGGTTGAGTATTGTTGTTGTTGTTTTGTTACAGATTTATTTTCTGTTGTAAAAGGCATGTATGTTGAGATGGAAATATTTAGCAAGAAATCACCGATTTTGATGCCTTTTCCATCCCAAAGTAAAATAAATTAAACAAAACAACAACAACAACAAAAAAACAAATGACAGTCAGAAATCTCTTTTTCAAATGTGTATTACAGAATAATCAAAATTGAAACAATGGGATTTGTCCAATCTATAGACTTCCACCATCCTTCTGTTTCAGTTTAACATCAGTGGATAGATGCATCTTTTATTTATTTATCTATTTACTGACATTTCAGAGACTCTCATGGTAGAGCAGAACAGCTTTTCAGTCTCTTCACTGCAGTGATATCAATCCTATCAAATCTGACAGTGTCAGAAAACATTTGTAGTTATTGGAAATCACCCATCTATACTTTTAAACCACTATAATGGTGCTTGACATGGTTTTGGCTTGTTTTTCTCAGAATAATTCAGGCTATGGTCGTTGAGTTAACATAGTCCAGGAACCTTTCCTGATCATTTGCATGCGATCACTTTGCAGAAAAAGCTTGGAGAGGTTTAATAATACACATGTTGTACATTATGTGCCAATCAGGGATCAGCTGTGTGCACCTTTAATTTACTTGTATTTTAACAGGTTAGTTGCATTATTCTGTTAGCAGATAGATGGCTGTGTAGCTTGTTTCAAAGTGTAATTTAAAAAGAATATGCAGCCTTCAAAAACTTGAGGAATTTTGATTAGAGTCTCTCCTTTAAAAAATATATATATATATATATATATATATATATTTAATATAATATGGACTCAACAAGTCAAAAAAAAAGTCTGAGTCAAAAAAGGTAGAGTGAAGCATGTAGCAAATATAGCATAACCCCACGGCTACCCAACACTTTGTCAGCTAAGCTTTTGACCTTTTTATCAAAGACATTTGGTTTCCTTTTAACTGATAAGGAGATAATAAATATGTGGGAAAGTAAATTGTTTCTCATAGTACAAATTCAGATGTCTCTGTGATATTTGATGTTCTCCATTCAAGAATTTATTAGAAAATGAGCAAATGGACCAGGAGTTTACTAATTGCAATCTAGCATCTTTTCTGAGTGTCTCACATTCCATGTTTTAAAGCAAGACTTGTCAGGAAACATCTGTGGTAAAGATATTGAAGTTAGCCTAAAAATATTTGCTTATAGAAATTAGTAAATACAAAATTTGACAATTCCTTCAAAATATTTTTGTGAGCCTTTATTGTAGCATTTCTGGATATTCTGCCAATCTGTATGCAGTTACCATTTCTCACAGAAAATAAATTCTTGATATCACTGACTTTCTGTGGCAGTGTTCTGTAGTCTGATTGTTTGTTGTTGCTCATCAGTTTAGAATTTGTTGCCTTTTGGATTACATGAACATCTCATATTTTAGTTATGGCTATTTTATCTTAGTATTACTTTTATCATTTATGTGATAATGACTGTACAGAAGAAATAGGCTGTGCTTTGCTACTGTTTGTTCCTGGCTTCACCTTTATTTCCTCTGTGCCAACTACTTGGATAGAACTGCTAGAAGTTATTTAACAGCTGCTTTTGTTACTGCTCTTTGGCAAGGTACAGATTTGAGCCCTAGCTCGATGAAAATAATTATGTACTGACCAGTCACCACATAAAATGGTGACTGTTACATAAATTGATGGGGCTTTGGCCCATATGTAATATGATTATTAAAATAGCTGTATTTTCTTAATATGTCCAAAAGTCTACACAAAAGAGTACCTTAATAAGAGGTTTATATGTGCTGTGATATTTGTTCCTGATATTTTGTGAGAGAAAATGTTAAATGATATTCTTATCTGAAATGACTATCTGAAAGATTGACGCTGTGAACTGAAGGATTGGACTGTAGAAGATCTGCATACATCAAATTTTTTTTTTTTACAAAAACTTGTCTACTACTTGACTTAGTGTGTGTTCCCAAACCAAAAATAATGCCAATAACTTATAGAAAGGTAATTATGATACACTTAGGTGTTTACTTAGGGTCCCTCTGTGGTACATAAACATTTCTAGTCAAATAACGCACACATGATGACGTGTTCCAAGGGTGTTTGATTATCTGTATTCACTTAAGCTGTATTTCAATAGTTGATCTAGCTGCTTGTTTTTGCACCTATAACTTTGTGTCTGTGCCCAACTTTGTGTCTGCTTCTTGTCTTGTACTAACTTTGCTACTTGTACTAACTTTGTAATAACTTTGCTAGGTTGCCTTTCTGAAGCTTTATGTACTAATTATCCTTCCTCCCTTCCTCCCTTCCTCCCTTCCTTCCTTTCCCCCTGTTAGATTTCTGATGAGTTAATGTACTAGATCTTCTCAAAGTACTGTCTGATGTATGATGTGGGCAAGGGGGAGGCCAGGCAGGTGGTGGGAGCACACAACAAGAAAAAAAATGTAGGCTGGAAAGCAAAAGCCAGTAGTTAGATCAGAGTAGAATGAACCTCAGAGAGCCCCAGCCTTAGAAATCTAGAATATTTAACACATAAATTGTTCCAGGGATCGTTATCTTAAGATCTTCAGTCACTTAACAACTAGTCCCTTATTAAAGAGACTTTGTATTTGTATTTGCAAGAGAACATTTGTATTGTGTAAATCTCTTTTTATTTTAACTTGTCCAGGAACATTAAGAAGTTCTGCCACTACATTCATTATTGCACAATAGGAATTTTAAATAACTTATGTTAAGAAAAAAAAGCAGAAAAATATTTTCATTTGTGTTTGTAAAAAATGACGTAAACAGAACTTGACAGGAAAAGGTTGGGATCCTGGCTGCCATTTTTTCCTCTCTGTAGCAGACAGGATATGTATGTGTTTGTGTCTGTTTCTGTATTTGTGTGAAAGCTATTAGGTAAATATTCCATGCTTTTCACTGGAGATTTTCAAAAAGAAAACAAACTGCTGAGCTTTGGGAACTAGTTTATCGAAGTCTGCTATCTTTAATGCCAGACAGGTTGCTTGTGGAGTTTACAATTTTATCTTAAGGAAGTACAAAAATGAATGTTAGGAAATTTGGTTTTACTCCAGCCTATTTTTCAAACTTCTTGTTTGACCTGGCAAACATACCACTTTACCTTTTTGTGGCTCCCTAATCCTTTGCATATTGGACTTTTATTTTTGGAATGTTCACAGAAGAGTAGTACCTTGTAAGTTTCTTAAAAGTCTGTGGTTCTGTCTTTCCCATGAATAACTGTTATCCACATTAACTTTCCTTAGCTAACAAATAAGTTTATACTTTCCCTGCCTTGGAATCTTAAAGTTAAAGTAAAGTATTTCCTTTTGCTATTCAGAGACATGATTCAAATCTCTGCCACATATGTTCTCCACTGCTGATATCTACAGAGGTTAATATAGGCTGTAATCTGAAGATAGGAATAGTTTTACGGAAAGAATGAGAGCTCCTAGCCCAAATATAAATTTAAGACCACTTATATGTGGTCTTATTCACATAAATGAATCTCTGCCATTGCTGCAGCAATGGACCTGCCATTGCATTCTAACTTAACTCTTGTTTAAGTATCATAAATTTGTGCTGGGGAAGCTCATGGAGCAAATTGAATGCCATTATGCAGCACTTACAGGACAACCAGGTGATCTGGTCCAGTCAGCATGGGTTTATGAAAGGCAGGTCCTGCTTGATGAACCTGATCTCCTTCCAGGACAAGGTGATGTGCTCAGTGGACAAGGGAAAGGCTGTGAATGTGGTATGCCTAAACTTGAGTAAGACTTTTTTTCTACATTTCCCACAGCATTCTTCCAAAGAAGCTGGCTGCTCAAGGCCTAGATGGGAATACATGTATGTTCCCCTGGGTTAAAAGCTGGCTGGGTGGCCAGGCCTAAAAAGTTTTAATGAATGGATTTAAATCAAGTTGAAGGCCAGTCACTACTGGTGTCCCGCAGGGCTCAGTACTGGGGTTAGTTCTCTTCAATATTTTTATAAGTGATCTGGATGAGGGGATTGAGTGCACCCTCAGTAAATTCACAGATTACACCAAGGTAAATGCGAGTGTTGAAGGGGGTAGGAGGGCTCTGCAGAGGGATCTGGATGGGCTGGACCAACAAGCTGATAACTGTATGACATTCAACAAGGACAAGTGCCTGGTCCTGCTCTTCAGGCACAACAACCGTACAGCAACACTACAGGCAGGGGGAAGAGTGGCTGAAAAGCTGTCCAGCTGAAAAGAAACTGGGGGTATTGGTCGATAGCCAGCTGAATATGAGCCAGCAGTGTGCTCAGGTGGCCAGGAAGGCCAGCAGAATCCTGGCTTGTTTCAGTGATAGCATGGACAGCAGGACTAGAGATGTGATAGTCTCTCTGCACTTGGCTCTGGTGAGGCTGCACCTCAAATATTGTGTTCAGTTTTAGGCCCCTGACTACAACAAGGACATTGAAGTGCTGAACTATGTCCAAAGAAGGGTGACAAAGCTGTTGAAGGGCCTAGAGAACAAATCTTATGAGGAGCAGCTGAGGGAGCTGGGGTTGTTTAGCTTGGAGAAAAGAAGGCTCAGAGGAGACTTTATTGTACTTTCCAATTACCTTCAAGGAGGTTGTAGTGAGGTGGCTCTTCTCCCAAGCACCTAGTGATAAGACAAGGGGAAATGGCTTTAAGTTGCACCAGTGGAGTTTTAGGTTAGATATTAGGGGAAATTTTTTTACTGAAAGGGTTGTAAAGAACAGGCTGCCCAGAGTAGTGGTGGAGTCACTATCCATGGAGGTCTTCAAGAAATGTGTAGATGTGGAACTTAATGGCATGGTTTAGTGGTGGACTTGTCAGTACTAGGTTAAAGGTTGGACTAGATGATCTTAGAAGTATTTTCCAATCTAAGTGATTCTATGACTCTATATTACCACCATGGTACAACTATGTGTGAGGAAGAAAGAAAATTTATAATTATTTATTCCACTAAACTAAATAATTTTTTGCTCCTCTTGCAGTTCTAAGAAAAAGTTTTTATACCTTAATATATGTAATGAGCTATATAATTTATTTCATTTCATTTGCTGTCAATGCATTTTGTATTTATATTTTTATTTTAGTCAACTGTCAGAGTAGTTTTTAAATGTATTTATTTATTTTTGTAGAAACTCAAGACATTTCATATCTAGAAGCTAATAAAATCAGAAAAGGATACTTTTAAATGACAAAACTCTTGGGAAAGTGATATGAATTCATAGGATACTTCCCTACTGATAAATCTGTAGTTTTTTTCAGATAATTTTTGTAAAAACCCAAACCCAGTGCTCTTCTCAGACCAATGACAGATAAATCTTCTCAGGAAACATAATTTTGTTGTTTTGGTAATACAGTAAAGTATTACCAAACTACTATATAGTTCATTATTTTCCACTAAAGTAATCATAATCCACAATTTGTGATTTGTGATTCTTAGAGTATTTACAAAATCCAAAGATGCATAAATTTTTATTTTATTTTATTTTATTTTATTTTATTTTATTTTATTTTATTTTATTTTATTTTATTTTATTTTATTTTATTTTATTTTATTTTATTTTATTTTATTTTATTTTATTTTATTTTATTTTATTTTTTTCCCCTATGGATCAGTGATTATACATACATATATATGTATGTATATATATATATGTATGTATAATATATATATATATATATATATATTTATTATTTTTTTTTCTGACTGGAGATTTCTGAAGAAGAGCCTGACAAAATTATGAGCTTCATCAAAGAGATGTCCAGCAAGGGCCACGAAGAGTTCTGAATAATCCTTTATACTAGGCAAAATGCCAGCCAGCCCTTCTCTATAGTTGTACTGCTTTTTGTTAATTATTCAAACTTTATACTCCCAAGGGAATGGATAGCACAAAGCACAAAGTTGAGCACATTTGCTCAACTCTGTCAGAGGTCATTAAGACTTCTAGATTGTTACCATCTAGTAATTGCTGAGTGATCTAATGCTGTGTGTTGACCTTGGCTGGCTGCCAGGCTCCAACCCAGCTGCTCTCTCAGTCTGTTTCCTCAGCAAGACCATGGGCAAAGTAAGATGGAAAAGCTCCTTGGTCAAGATAAGGACACAGAGAGATTTCTCACCAGTTACCACTGTGGGCAAAACAAACTTGGCTTGGGGAAAATTAATTTAATTAATTGCTAATTTGGAAATAGTGTAGGACAATTAGAAACAAAAACAAAAAATAAAAATGCTTTCCCCTGCTGCCCATACTCCCCCTGCCCTCTTCTAAAGCTTAGCTTCACTCCCTTGTTTCTGAATTTTCTACATCCTCCTCTGCAAGCTGCTCAGTGGGAGGGGGAGTGGGTGTTATGGTCACTCCTTAACACTACTCCTGCTGCTCCTTCATTGTACTCTTCCCTTGAGCCAGCATGGGATCTCTCCCAGGGGATGAAGTCCTGCATGACTGCTCCAGTGTGGGACACTTGAAGAATGGCTGTAGTTCTTCAAGAACTGCTGCAGCATGGGTCCTCTCCACAGAGTGCAGTCCTCCAGGAGTAGACTGCTCCAGTGTGGGTGTCCCCCATTTTCTGCTAAACTCTTGCTCAAGCATGGGCTTTCTAAAGGCTACAGCTTTCTAGAGGACATGTGAGATCTATACGGGCTGCAGTGTGGGTATCTGCTCTGACATGGTCCTCCGTGGGACACAAGGGGATAACTGCTCTGGCACACAAAACGCCTCCTTCCCCATCTTCTTCATTGACTTTGGTCTCAGCAGAGCTGTTTCTTTCATGTTCTTCCCACTCTTGTCTGAAATCTGCTGTGCAGTATTTTCCCCCTTAAATCCATTTCCCCAAGGTGCCACCACCTGGGCTGCGGGGCCCAGCCATGCCCTGTGGGGAGACTGCTGGAGCCAGATGGAACTGGCAGCTCTGGCCTTGCTGCACAGAGCAGCCTTACAGTCCCCTGCCAGTGCTGGGGAACCATACCCAGTATAGATAAAAAAAAATATGAGTTTCCAATGCATAATCAGTAGACATCAAATCTGCAACCGGTGTTAATCAGCCTTGCAGGTAGTTTTAGTGTAGAAGTCAAGGAATGAAAGAAAAGGCATTCTTCAGGACCTCAGATAGAGTCCCAGGCACTGTGAAAAAATCCTCTTCACATTTATTTATTATAATTAATTATTTTGATATGTGTTAATAGCAATATAATATTAATAACTACAAAATATTAATCCCAATATCTACAATTTCAATGTTTTTCCTTCTTTCTAAGTCAAATGTACAGCTCCTTGACAAGCTACTTCTTGTGTGTCTGATTCCAGGGTCCCTTGAATAATCAGTACAGCATCTGGATTTCTTGGTGCTTTGAGTTCCTCCAATCGAATAGAGCAGTATTGGATGAACTGTGCTTTGTCCTTTTTTAATACTTCTGCTTCAACCCTCAGAGGGTAATCAGACTGCTGTTATGCTTTATCTAGGATAGAGTAACTTCAATATGAACAACAACCCTATGTTGTTCCTTTTAACTCTTTTTTTTTTTTTTTTTTTTTTTTTGTGTGTGTGTGTGCTTTTAATAATTAAAAACATAGAGTCATATTTGGTATATGGAAAGTATGTGGTCTGTGTAGCTGCAATTCAGACAACAGCATAAAGTTTTAAGGTGCTTCAGGGGCATCATGGTCAGCATTTGTAAGAATTTCAGCTATTTTTGTTTTTTTATTTTGTCTCCTTAAACATATTCCCCAATTAATTTCTATAATAAAATGTTAATAAATATTTTATTAAAGTTAACAGGCCACACAATGTCTGTGATGAATAGTGTAAAAACATGGAATTTTATCATTAAATGATACATTTAAGACAGATTAACAAGCATCCACAATACTTAAGAGTGCTTTTGTGAGGAGTGAGCACAGATAAAACAGGCTAGAATTATTTAAAATTGTGGAAAATATATTGATACTGAAGTGCATTTGAACAATTTTGATGTCTTACAGAATAAACTATGATTCACTTAATGTCATTTAGTTGTTTCCAGGATTAACTGTGTAAATCTTTCAACTAGTTTGGTACCATAAACAGTAAGTGTGCATGTGTATTTATGAATTTAAGCTATTAAGTGGTAATTTGTCATCACTTTTATGAGGAAGAACAATATGAATTTTCTTCTAGAGAATAAACTGTTCTAGAAGAGGTGAATAACATATCAAATTTGTAGTGTTTACTCTGTAGACAAATGATCACAAAGTGAATGTTTGTTGTTGTTGTTGTTTTTACTGTTATGAAGATCTGAATTTCCAATTCTGGAAAAAAAAAAAAAAGAAAAAAAAAGGGCAAAATCCAATTACTTTCTTTAGTTTAGTAGTTATAAGATACACAGTAGTCTAATTCAAATGACATCCAGGATAAACTAGGTATTTACTGAGTTCAGAAAGAATTTTACTGTGAAAAAAATAGAAATAACATTAAAAAATTATTCAAAGCCTACTGCTTTGCTCACATACGTTTTGCACCTTATTTTGTGGACTCAGAAGGGTAAGAGAACAGATTTGTAACTCAACTCCTCTTGTTGTCTCTCTCTTATAAATAAGCAATATATTTATCATGTGATTTAAGCATTTCCACTTCTTACAGGGATATATCTCAGCAATGTGTGATACTACTTAAATATTGAAGCAATACCTATCAAGATAAAGGTTAATAATTTTAAAAATTCAAATGTGTATTCACAGATAACCTTGTGCAGTATCTTTCCCCAGTTCTGCTCTTCTAGCATATTGCAAAATTTCTGGCTAAGTACAAAACACCTGGTTTTGTTTCCTCATTACTGCCTGAAATTTGTTAGCACGTTTTTGCCATCTCTTGTTGCAAATATATCCACTTGTATGTCACACATAGTACGGCAGATGATGCTTACCAAGATATTTACTATTTCACACCTAGATATCTTTTGCAGCAATCACTGCCTTTGCCATATTATGTTATAGTAAAATACAGCTGAAAAGAACTTTAAATCTGGTTTAGACTATGTAAGCTGATTTTGAAATTTCAGGAACCAAAGAGCGAGTGCATTTTTATTTATTTATTTATTTTTCAAATACTTGATTTGTATTTCTATGTGTTTCTGTGTCTTTTGACTGTTGTGGGTTCCTGGTAAAGCTCACAGGCTGAGAGTTTGCCTTTTACAGAGCAAGTGGCACAAAAATACAATAAAATATGATAAAGCTGAAGCAAGCACTACTAGTATTATGAAGATTTAACTTGCATTTGATCACTGTCATTTACCAATATAAGAATTTTGTATAGTTGTGGAAAATATTTATTGATAGAATTTGGGAGGCAGCAATGAAAGTCAATATCAACTGCTAAATTTCTTTGCTTATGGATCAGTTCTAGCCTTAAACATGCATGGTTGAAAGCTCTTGCTATCTCATACAATATAAGATTTCATCCTAAGCTTATGAAGCACCATAAATGTTTGAAACCTAAAAAACAGTATCAGAAACCCTGTGTAGTGATCGCTTTTTGCTGTTGGAGTTAAAAGAATACTTGATGAAAAGTAACCAGATACAGTCACATGAACATTCTGTCCATACAATGCTATTGAAGAGATGGAGAGGCATTGGTCTTGACCATTGTTTTATTGTTTAGGCAATATCGACAATAATGGGAATGACAAGGTCGAGTCCCTTTGGGTTAGGATCGGCAGGGACAACAAAGCTAGTGTCCTGGTCGGGGTCTGCTATAGACCGCCGAACCAGGATGAGGAGACGAATGAGGAACTCTACAGGCAGCTGACAGAAGTTGCAAAATCATCAGCTCTTGTACTCGTGGGGGACTTCAACTTCCCTGACATATCCTGGAAGCACAACACAGCCCTGAGAAAGCAGTCTAGGAGGTTTCTGGAGAGCGTGGAAGATAGCTTCCTGACGCAGCTGGTTAGTGAACCTACCAGGGGTGGTGCCCCGTTAGACCTTCTCTTCACAAACAGAGAAGGACTGGTGGAGGATGTGATTGTCAGGAGCTGTCTTGGGCAGAGTGACCACGCAATGGTGGAGTTCATTATTCTTGGCGAGGCCAGGAAGGGGACCAGTAAAACCGCTATATTGGACTTTCGGAGGGCTGACTTTGAGCTGCTCAGGACACTAGTTGGTGGAGTCCCTTGGGAGGCGGTTCTGAAGGGCAGAGGAGTCCAGGAAGGCTGGGCGCTCTTCAAGAGGGAAATCTTAATGGCGCAGGAGTGGTCTGTCCCCACGTGCCCAAAGATGAGCTGGCGGGGAAGAAGACCAGCCTGGCTCAACAGAGAATTGTGGCTTGATCTTAGGAGAAAAAAGAGGGTTTATAATCTTTGGAAAAGTGGGCAGGCCACTAGGGAGGACTTTAAGGATGTAGCGAGGCTGTGCAGGGACAAAATTAGGAAGGCCAAAGCTCATCTGGAGCTCAATCTGGCTACTGCCGTTAAAGATAACAAAAAACGTTTCTATAAATACATCAACACAAAAAGGAGTACTAAGGAGAATCTCCATCCTTTACTGGATGCGGGCGGAAACTTAGTTACAAGAGATGAGGAAAAGGCGGAGGTGCTCAATGCCTTCTTTGCCTCAGTCTTTAGCGGCAATACCGAATGTTCTCTGGATACTCAGTACCCTGAGCTGGTGGAAGGGGATGGGGAGCAGGATGTGGCCCTCACTATCCATGAAGAACTGGTTGGTGACCTGCTACGGCACTTGGATGTGCACAAGTCGATGGGGCCGGATGGGATCCACCCAAGGGTACTGAGAGAACTGGCAGAGGAGCTGGCCAAGCCACTGTCCATCATTTATCAGCAGTCCTGGCGACCGGGGGAGGTCCCAGTTGACTGGCGGCTAGCAAATGTGACGCCCATCTACAAGAAGGGCTGGAGGGCAGACCCGGGAAACTACAGGCCTGTCAGTTTGACCTCAGTGCCAGGGAAGCTCATGGAGCAGATTATCTTGAGAGTCATCATGCGGCACTTGCAGGGCAAGCAGGCGATCAGGCCCACTCAGCATGGGTTTATGAAAGACAGGTCCTGCTTGACGAACCTGATCTCCTTCTATGACAAAGTGACGCGCTGGGTGGATGAGGGAAAGGCTGTGGATGTGGTCTACCTTGACTTCAGCAAGGCTTTTGACACCGTCTCCCACAGCATTCTCCTCAAGAAACTGGCTGCTCTTGGCTTGGACTGGCGCACGCTTCGCTGGGTTAGAAACTGGCTGGATAGCCGGGCCCAAAGAGTCGTGGTGAATGGAGCCAAGTCCAGTTGGAGGCCAGTCACTAGTGGCGTCCCCCAGGGCTCGGTGCTGGGGCCGGTCCTCTTTAATATCTTCATTGATGATCTGGACGAGGGCATCGAGTGCACCCTCAGTAAGTTTGCAGATGACACCAAGCTATGCGCATGTGTCGATCTGCTTGAGGGTAGGAAAGCTCTGCAGGAGGATCTGGATAGGCTGCACCAATGGGCTGAGGTCAACTGCATGAAGTTCAACAAGGCCAAGTGCCGGGTCCTGCACCTGGGGTGCAATAACCCCAAGCAGAGCTACAGGCTGGGAGAGGAATGGTTGGAGAGCTGCCAGGCAGAGAAGGACCTGGGAGTGATGGTGGATAGTTGGCTGAATATGAGCCAGCAGTGTGTTCAGGTGGCCAAGAAGGCCAACGGCATCCTGGCTTGTATCAGGAACAGTGTGACCAGCAGGGCTAGGGAGGTGATCGTCCCCCTGTACTCAGCTCTGGTGAGGCCGCACCTCGAGTACTGTGTTCAGTTTTGGGCCCCTCGCTACAAGAAGGACATCGAGGTGCTTGAGTGGGTGCAGAGAAGGGCGACGAAGCTGGTGAGGGGCCTGGAGAACAAGTCCTACGAGGAGCGGCTGAGGGAGCTGGGCTTGTTCAGCCTGGAGAAGAGGAGGCTCAGGGGCGACCTTATCGCTCTCTATAGGTACCTCAAGGGAGGCTGTAGCGAGGTGGGGGTTGGTTTGTTCTCCCACGTGCCTGGTGACAGGACAAGGGGGAATGGGCTTAAGTTGAGCCAGGGGAGTTTTAGGTTGGATGTTAGGAAGAACTTCTTTACTGAAAGGGTTGTTAGACATTGGAACGGGCTGCCCAGGGAAGTGGTGGAGTCACCATCCCTGGAAGTCTTCAAAAGACGTTTAGATGTAGAGTTTAGGGATATGGTTTAGTGGGGACTGCTAGCATTAGGTCAGAGGTCGGACTCGATGATCTTGAGGTCTCTTCCAACCTAGAAATTCTGTTATTCTGTGATAATAAAAGCTAAGCTTGGTCGTTGGCAATGCCACCTGATGGTGTGCAAACAGAAAATGTAGGATCTGCAATATGATTGTCTGTCGTCATATTATGCACAAAATTCTAATTTCTCCTCCAAACAATGCTTCCTTTTATCTCTCCTGTTGACATTATGCCATTACTATTTATCACATATATAAATGAAAGATAAAGAAAATTATTGTGAAGGGCAGCTCAATCATTTAGTTGATATTAGTAGTTGTGTTTGTAAAGGTTGTATTTGTTGTATTTCTTTTTTCTACTCTTTACTTCCATATTCCTTACAATTATTGCTTCTCAGGAAAACACATTTTCAGAGACCAATCCATAGGAAAAGAAACATTCTTGTGGACATGGGTCTCCTCTGAGCTAGTTATAGTCAGTATGCTAGTATGCTCAGTTGCTAGTATGCAACTGAGCAGCAAATTCAGTCCTGATATATGTGAATGCAGTCTCATTTCCCTTGATTTCAGTAGGAGCTCTACTGAATTTATCACCTGTTTTCTTATCCAGAAAGATTGTAGAGCTACCCTACTAGCTGTTCAACAAATTAACCTAATATTTTTATATATTGACAAGATGGTATTGCACTCCACTTCATTCTCACTTTCCATCCAGGATGAGTTAATGTAGAGAATATAAATGTCCAGGTCATTGTGAATTATAATTCTTCCTTTCCTGTTCAAAGAAAAATCAGTGTTTAGCACAGGGAATAGTGAATTACAGGTGCCAAAGTCAATAAAAGTCTTGTTGCTTTACTTTTTTAGCTATGAGCTGGTGTTCCCGTAAATCCATGATTTTAGTTGTGTGAGGGTGAATAAATGGGGATTTAGAATCTTTTAAAATTAGGGTGAGTATTTGTATCTTACTTTCTACACTAAAACAGTTGTAGATTAGGCAAAATATTTGTTATGTGTAAAATCTGATCGTTAAAAAACAGTAAGCATAATAAAAAATAGATGGATATACTTGGAACATTGCTGTAGTACTGCAAAATAAAAAATAAGCTATTTTTAAGTGCAAACCACTTTCCTTAACATCTATAATTTTGCTTAGCATGTGATTACTCATCATAGCGTACTAGCAATATATTATGGCCTGTGTATTACTTTATGAAACAGTCCCATTTATTATGTTGTCAAAGAATTACACATATGTACATCAAAGCCCACAGACATTTTAGATAGCAGCTGGAAATACTTCTTCTAGGAAATTGGGTCTTAATTATTGTCTGTCCTTTGAGAATCCAGCCAATATTGTTAACATAAAAATCCATTAAAAATAAAAATAAAGATTTGAAAAATATATATGAATACATATGGTTGAGATATAATAATTATGATTTGAACTGTGGTGTTTCCCATTGCATTGCATCTATCATCTGGATGTGTGTCATTCATGTCTCATCTGTGAAGATTCAAAAGTTCTCTTTTCATACTCTCACCCTCTTGTGCTCTTTTGCTATTACTCTCTTATGTTCTCACTCTGTGTTTCTCTCATTTTTCCTCTTTCTCTTTCCTGCTCACCTATTCACTCCATCTTTCTGTCCTCTAAAAGATCTTAAACACATGCACATACATAAGCAAATGCTCCTCCTGCTTCATCTTCCAGCACACTCATTGTTGTGTTGCCACCACCTTTAGAATTTCCTGGTGTTGCTAATGGGGTCCCATGGCTGTATAGATTAATAAAAATAACAGCAGGCTTGGGAATCAGATTTCAAGAGTACCTTGACTTTTATAATATAAAATTAGCAATACTTTTTCTAGAGCCAAATGGAGGATATAAGGAGGAGGGCTGCAAATTAGCCATTAAGATGCATAGACAATACTGTGGTCCTACAGCAGGCTGAACACAAACATTTTTTCCATCATTGTACTCACTTAGTTGCTTAATAAGTGTTACTAACTTGTGGAGATTCAAAGGAAAATAAAGACATCTCAGTAATGTCAATTTTCATCTCTGTATGACTAAATGCAGGCGGTCACTATATATTTTCTAGATAAAGCAGGTAGGGGCGGCTGTTGTTTGTTTACAATTCAGTTAAACTTCATTAATTTCAAATGGAAATTTAGTATTAAGTCATGTTAGTGAAATCTCAATTCATTTGTTTCTGCATCTAAAACCTATACAATGTAAGTTAACAAATATAATAAAGTTTTAAGGTTTTCTGCTAAATGTGAGAATGCTGATCTTCAGAAATATTTGTTGCTTGAATGTTTACAATGTAATATGTGTGGCAAATTCAATATTATTTGTTCACTTGGCTCCTGCTTGAATACTCAGCAAGGGTTCAACCAATTTTTGAACCAAGCATTTCTAATTAGTCTTCAATGGCTTGAAACTGTTGTTGATGAAGTCCTGTACATTCAGTTTGGCATAATTACAAAACTTTCATAGTAAACAATACGTTCTTTGCAGTATGCCCACATGTAAATTCTAAGGGACATGTATTGTAAAATGTGTCTTCGCAATACAGGTCTGAAAAATACGTTATGGCTAGAAAGATTCACTGTTCAAGGATGGAGGATAGCACATGAATGAAACTTGGATAGTGTTCCATTAGCTGTCTTTGTATGCATGCATACTAATAATGTGTTGCACACATATAGAACACCAAGTGAACACGACCATGTGAGCTGGGGCAGGTGGTATTTAGAAATCTGTCGGTGGCTGCTACTAATGAAAATTAAAGAGTAATTACCAGAAGATAATGACTTGGCAAATGAGCAAGACATTCAAGCTAGAATGACCTACATAGTAGTAAAAAATCCCAGCAAAATTCAAACACCAGAGAATCAGAAAAATGAACTCAGTATAGGCAGAAAAATAGTTCTCAAGGGATGGAAGGTAATCATCCACAAAAGCCAAAGAATGGAAACCTTAAAGAAGATATATGAGGACCATTTGTGTCCAATACTGTAAAAACATCAAGGCAGAGACACTACTATAGCCTACTAGAAGCTTGCATATTGATGAAATGATCCAGAACAGTACCTATTCAACAGTGACAGAATTTCAAAATACGTTATGGAAATGTATATTGTCAGACTGGCAACTTCATGGCCGGAATATTTTTGTTCATTTGAATTAACATTTAATACAAGATGAGATATTTGACTTTTTCCTTTCCCCCCCCGCCCCCCCATATTTGCCTCATCATAAATTTAATAATCTATTATTTCCTTACATGTTGTTGTGGCCTACTCCTACCAGAAAATAATTCCTATATGCCCATAATGGCTGCTACTAAATAAGTATAGAAATATACACAAGAAAGATGTGGACCTATTAGAATGGGTCCAGAGGCAGGCCACAAAGATGATCAAGGAGCTGGAGCACCTCTATCAAGAAAGGCCAAGACAGCTGGGGATATTCAGCCTGCCAGAAGTGAAAGACTACAGGAAGACCTCATTGTGGTCTTTCAATACTTCAAGGGGACTTATAGAAAAGATAGAGAAGGACTCTTTACTAGGGTAGGTAATAATAGGACAAGGGAGGATAGTCTTAAACTAAAAGAGGATGGATTTAGGCTATACATTAGGAGAAAATTCTTCCCTGTAAGGGTAGTGAGGCACAGGAACAGGTTGCCAAGGGAAGTTGTGGATGCCCCATCCTTAGAGATGTTCAAGGCCAGGCTGTATGGGGTCTTGGCCAACACAATCTAGTGACTGGCATCCCTCCCCATAGCAGGGAGTTGGAATTAAGGTCCCTAACTTTAAGGTCCCTTCCAACCTGAGACATTCTATGATACTATACAAAACCAATGGCTACCAAAACAAAACAAAGCAAACAAACAAGCAAAACAACAACAACAACAAAAAACACAAAGCAAACAACCAAACAAAAAAAACACTACCACCACCATGAAAATAAAACCATGAAAACACAAAACAGCAGATACACAGAAAGAAACCTAGCCAAGTGAGACTGCAATGCAGACCCAATAATTTTAGGGCACATCTTCCTATTAAGTAAAGATTTATTAATTTAGCTTTGGTTTCTTCCAAGAAACCAAATAACTTCTGGTTATTTCCAGTCAGGTCAGCTATATCAGCAAAGCTTGGGATACTTACAATGGAGAGTTCTGGTTTTGATGAAAAGAATAAATTAAACAGAATACTAAGAAAACTGAATTTTATAGCACCTGTACTGTCTAGCATAAGAAGTTGTATACAAAAATATGCTCAATTTAAACTGAAGTTTAACATCAGAGAACCCACTGATCACGATAATGCAGGGGTGATAAAATATCCTGTAGAAAAAATGTAGGAAAAAAAAATAAAATAAAGCAAATGGAAGCTATCACATTCTTTTCACATGTTTTTATTTGTTCATGTATATACATGTCTCCATATCTCTGTAGGTATATACAGTTTTTTTGCTTAAAACACAGACAAAAGAAATCTCTGATACTGTGTTGACATTTAGGTACTGTAATGATAAATGATCTCATAAAAAACAGAGACAAGTAAAATAGACTAGCCACTAGAAGGTAGCTTCTTCCTACAGTGGAAAGGCTGAATATTGCAGCTTGTCATGCTGAAACCTATATTTACTGTCATGTGAGGTTTGGAGAATGTATCTTTAGATAAAATTTAGAGATGTACTCATAACATCAAGAATGAGTGAAGATGGCTTGTAGACCAAAATAAAAAGTTATAACCTAAACCTTCCTGTAATGATTTGCCTTGTTCTAAGGACACATGTGAAAGTGAAAGAAAATCTGGGCACAAGTTGATGACTTATACTGCTCATTATAAAGCAATGCTAGAATATTTTCCTCTGACTTCTCTGTTTGCAAAGGCTGAAAATAAGTTGTTTTAAGATTCTGCTCTTCTCTACAGAAGTAGTAGCAAATCACTCTCCTGATGTTGGAGACCTAAGGTATTTTTGTTTTTGGAGTTTAATGTCTTATGGTCAACCTTATCATTTTAGCAGTTAATGTAACAATAATTCTACATAATAGAACTATGCAATAACCTCTGACTCTAAATACTTTATATTATTTTTTCTGCAAATGTCTTAGCACTGAATAGACGTAACAGAAAATACACTGCCAGTTACTAAGTGTGGTAGGTCTCACTATCCTTTGTTCACTTTCTCAGTGATGCAAGCAATCACTTTTACTTTTTTCCCCCTTTGGACAAATCCATAGTAAAAATGTAAGTTTCTATTTAAAGAATAGAAAATAGTAAAAATTCAGTGTACTACTCAAAAAAATGAGTTAAAGGTATTGAGATAAAAGAAGATTGATAAGAAACATAACAAGAATGAAGACAAGAACAGTTTTAACAGAGTTTAAGTGTGTGGCAGGTACAAGAAACACATAGTTCCAATAATGTGTGAATTGCACACTTGCAAATTTTGAAGTGCGTGGATTTCTGTGTCCACTAAACAATGAAAAAATTAATCTGCATATGATGAAATTTTCATATTTGAGAACATTTCTACAATTTTGCTATAGTTGTATCTTTAGGTTAGGTAACACTTGTTATATTTTATTTTGATAACATAACAACATTACTCTTTTTCAAATTATACAAATGCCATACTTTTGATGTGAATTTCCGTATTGTCTTACTATAATGAAAAAAATAAAGCAGCACATTTTCTTAATGTTACTCAATATATGAGAGAAATCATTGATTCATAGAATCATTAATGTTTGAAAAGATCATCTGATCCAACCATCACCCTACTGCCAATGTCACCCACTAAACCATGTCCATAAGCAGCACGTCCAACCTTTCCTTGAATACCCCCAGGGATGGTCACTCCACCAGTTCCCCAGGCAACCTGTTCTAGTGCCTAACCACTCCTTCTGAGAAGAAATTTCTCCCAATTTCCAACCTAAACCTCCCCTGGTGCAACTTGTGGCCTCTCTAGTCCTATCACTCGTTACTTTGTGAGAAGAGCCTGACTCCTAGCTCCCCACAATTTTGTTTCAGGTAGTTACAGAGAGCAACAAGGTTTCCCCTGGGCCTCCTCATCTCTAGACTAAACAGCACCAGTTCCCTCAGCCGTTCCTTATAGGACTTGTGTTCCAGGTCCTTCACCAGCTTCATAGCCCTTCTTTGGACATACTTCAGGGCCTTGATGTCTTTCTTGTAGTGAAGGGCCCAAAACAGAAAACAGACTCACCAGAGCAGAGTACAAGGCGATGGTCACTTTGCTGGTCCTGCTGGCTACACCATGCCTGATACAAGCCAGGATGTCACTGGCCATCTTGGCCACCTGGGAACACTGCTGGCTCATGTTCAGGCATCAAGCATCAATCAACACCACCAGATCCTTTTCCTCTGCACAGCTTTCCAGCCACTTTGTCCCAAGCCTGTAGCGCTGCATGGGGTTTTTGTGACCAAGGTGCAGGACCTGTCACTTAGCCATGTTGAACCTCCTTCCATTGGCCTCTGGCCATTTATCC
This sequence comes from Netta rufina, assembly GCF_964035555.1. Classification (NCBI taxonomy): domain Eukaryota; kingdom Metazoa; phylum Chordata; class Aves; order Anseriformes; family Anatidae; genus Netta; species Netta rufina. Next base: position 53,833,940 of record NC_140126.1, read on the forward strand.
AACCTGTCCAGGTCCCTCTGCAGGGCCTTTCTACCCTCCAGAAGGTCAACACTTCCCCCCAGCTTGGTGTCATCGGCAAACTTACTGAGGGTGAACTCAATTCCCTCATCAATAAGATATTAAAGATGGCCCCAACACTGACCCCTGGGGAACACCACTCATGACTGGTCTCCAGCTGGATTTCACTCTGTTCACCACCACTCTCTGGGCCTGGCCTTCCACCGATTTCTTAACCCAGCAAAGAGTGCACCTGTCCAAGCTGTGGGTTGCCAGCTTCTCCAGGAGAATACTATGGGAGACCGTGTCAAAGGTCTTGCTGAAGTCTAGGTGAACTACATCAACAGCCTTTCCCTTACCCACCAGGCAGGTCACCTGGTCATAGAAGCATATGCGTTTGGTCAGGCAAGACTTGCCTTTCATGAACCCATAGTGACTGGGCCTGATCCCTAGTGGCTGTCCTGCATATGCTGCATGATTGCATTCAAGATGACCTGTTCCATCACTTTTCCTGGCATGGAGGTCAGGCTGGTAAACCTGTAGTTCCCCAGGTCCTCCTTTGTATAGATGGGTGTCACATTAGCGAGTCACCGGTCATCTGGGATATCTCCAAATGACCACGACCACTGACAGATGATGGAAAGCGTCCCAGCAATCACACCCACTAACTCCCTCAGCACCTTCAGGTGGATCCCATCTGGCCCCATGGACTTGTGACAGTCCACGTGGAGCAGCAGGTCTTTAACTGTTTCCACCTGAACTGTGGGGGGTTTCTTCTACTCCTTGTTCCAGACTTCCAGGTTGGAAGGCTGAGTACCTTAAGTGTAAGTGGTCTGGCTAGTAAAGACAGATGCAAAGAAGATATTAAGAACCTCAGCCTTTTCCTTATCCTCAGTAGTCATGTTCCCCCCTATATCCAGTAAAGAATAGAGATTCTCCTTGGCCCTCCTCTCCTTTTGCTATTAATATATTTATGAAAACTTTTTTTTTTTTTTTTTTTTTTTTTTTTTTTTTTTTTTTTATCCTTAACCATAGTGGCCAGGTGGCCAGGTTAAATACAGAGTTTAGGTAGAAGCTAATTAAACCCTTGTCTGTCTTTTCCCTCTGGGTGTAATTCATTAAGAACAGTATCCTCATTCAGAGAATTATAGCAGCAGATTATTGGTTTGACTGAAGTTGGTAGGATTTATACTTAAAATTAAGCACATTTTAAAGATATTTCCTGGACTGAAGCTTCTGTTCTAATTATGGTTATCATTTTTTTGTTTGTTTATTGTGATAATATGATTTAAGAAAGCTAGCTGTTTATCAAAACCCAACATGTAAAGATCTTAGATATCCAGCAAAACATCCCCACAAACAAATGTATATTTACATATATGGAAGGAAATGTCATAAGGTCTTAAATGTGAAAACATTTCCAGGTTATTTCTTCCTCTCCCTACCATCTTGCACTGCCATTGCTCAGTAAGATTCAATGCCACAAAAAAATTCTTCAAGTAATGCTCTTTTTCAGCAAGGTTAGAGTCATGTAGTGAAAGAACTGAAATAATACTGTGCTTACAAGCTAAATAGTGCATAAAAATATTTGTAGATTATGTGACAAGGGGGGTTAATGAATGGTTAGTCAGAAATGGATTGTAAATGATCTGCAAAGAGAGAGAACCTCCCATTCTCCAGCTAATGTCATGTGGGAGTTCGAGGTGCCCAAATTTATTTGAGAACATGCGTCTCAAACAATGATCTCTAAACTAGTAAATAAATCTTAAATATTTATACATTCATCAATAAAGAGTGGTGCTTCAAGAATGACTAGATATTCTCTTCAGTTTGGATTCATTTTACAATGATTTGATTTTATTTCTTTGTTTAAGAGCACAGCAAACAGTGGTGTCATGCCAATAGTTTGTTCTTTGCGATTGTGCATGTTGTCATATTAGAGAATTGGTGATAATACTGTCCTCTTGACTGGAAAGCAGGCTCAATCCAATCCCTAACAGAATAAGCACCATAAAGCAGGTACAAACTTCCCAGCTGAGACATCGGTTATCTTCAGTTTCCCGGTTCTCTTAACAACAACTTTAAAGCTTCAGAGCCTAAGAGGAAAGTAGTCAGGAAAACTATTCTAGGGAGAAAAGTGGTATTTTTTATATAGATAAAAGACTCTGATGATATTAAGCAAATGAGCAAACAGAACAAAATTAAAAACAAAACAAAACAAAAAAACAGCAATTGTTTTGGAAAATAAAGACAGCAGTGAAGTACCAAGTCAAATTAGTCAGCCACAGGTAAATAATTACTGAACATGGGAGTCATTAAATAGAGACTTCTAAAAAGAGCCCATGATCACTTCAGTGTTCAGCTATCAGAACTTCAGCTGTCTTTCATTATAAAATTATTGTTCCTCATACGAATTTTGTGTACAAAAATGCACTGTAGATACTTTGCGTTTCATAGTTCATTGATGGAGCCAGTAAAAAATTGTTTTGATTCTCCTTTTCATGACTTGAAATTAATATTGCATTATCATGTGTCCCTTGACAGAATTCAATACTTACAGCAATGACAGAAGAAGGTCTTGCCAGGAAGCAATATTACATAGCACACTTCTGTGTTTACCTATTTGGTCACTGTGTGACACCCTAGTGACACCCTTCAAGTAATTAATAAGCCCATAATAATAAAGTTATGAGCTTTATTTAAATATTATTATTATTTCTTTATTTAAATATTTTTTTAAATTACTTCAAGATTATATCAGGAACTTTGGAATTAGTCAGTCCTGCATACTGGACTGTCAATTTTTGCATTCACCCCTGAGTAACAGCCATATTTTAGTGAGCAATATGATACTTGAGTCAGGTATATGATAGGAATAAGAAAGAACTGTACATCTGTACATATCTCTGTCTGTTGCAGAGATATACAAATGAGAGACTTAACACATGAGATATAAGCTGTCTTTTCCTGGGCAACTTCTGATGCTGATATTAACAGAAGTTGTGAATATTTGAAGATCAAATGTATTACCTGATTATGGCAATGAAAGTAATGTGTAAATTGTATTGAAACAGCAGAACAAGAGAGATTTGTGCTTGCATCTCTAGAAAAATCTGGTACGCAATTTTGCATTTTCTACAGTTGTCAAGTGAGACTCAGCATGTGACAGATAGTTCTTTTTAATGAGAGACTGCAAACTGGTTTAGAGTTACTTAATGATAACATAAATGGAACATGACTGAGTTCCTTTATCTGAATGAATCACAAATAAACAAATAACACCCCTCCAAACAAACAGGTACCTTTTAAGTGCTAACTCATTTTCCACTCCTGTAATGAAACATGACAACAGCATCTAGCTGGAATGGTACAATTTCTTGCTAAGTGCTTCTACAGGTGCAGAAGATTTTAAGGAAAACAGGAAAATGACTTGAAACAAGACATTTTTTGTGGCCTATTTTTTTTATTTTTATTTATTTATTTTTATTAATATATGTTGAGTTTTGTTTTTTTTTTTGAGTTCTAGTCTTTGAGGAGACAGAAAATCATGTAGGATATGCTCTACACATGCAATTATATTAGCATGAACAGAATGTTATACTCAGAATGTTAATGGAAGCAGAAATATAAGATCCATAAAGCATCAGATACCATCTTTTCCATTAGCTGAAGCCAATCCTTATTTTGTAAATTAGTAAATTTGTAAACTGTGTCTGTCTCTTGTGTCTTAATGCCTGATTCTGAAGTGGTGCTCTGTCAGTTACACAGCTTTACAGTTACAGTTACAGTTAAAGTTACAGCTTTATTGCTGCTGCTGTGGATGAGCCTAGGAAGAGTTGTGCTGTAACTGAACACCATGGTGCATACGTAGCCAGTTCGCTCATCTCATTCTCACCTGCACACATGCTCTTTTGCGGGTAGGAGAAGACACAGGTAATCAGAAATCCTATTGGCTGACTACATTCATCTTCTCCTATTAGTTTTCTTGTCAAGGAAAATTCCCAGAATTTCTGCTGACCCAAAGAAATTGTGGGGTCAGCAGCCGGAGAAGGAAAAGATGAAGATTCCTGTGCATTTTAACCAAAACAGTGTCTATCAAATGACACTGTTTAATCTGTGGGCATTAATGCCAAATGTTTAATCTGTGGGCCATGCAGATTTGAAAAGCAGGAAGCTTAACTACTATGCTACTATTTATATGTGGAGCTTGCATCTGAAAAATATGAATGCTCTTGATATGAATCAATGATGCATGTGTGAGGCTATGACAGTTGAACTTGGGTTGATGAAAATAGGCTAGCTGTGTTCTGAGGTACAATAACCATGAAGAGGAAGGGAGGATGTGAAGTTTTGAAGACCAGGGAACACATAGATAAGACCTTCTATGTACATTGACAAATGCATGCACCTGAATGCAGCTTATCAATAATGGTCAGAGACTGAGGGAAAGATTAGATGAGGTAATTAACCAGTTAGATAGTGCATGACGGATGCAAAATAGAAGACTGATATCTGATAAGTTTAAAAGTGATATAATGCAGGCAACAATAAAATACATAAAATTGATTTAAGTATAATACAGTTTAAACAATATAAAGGCATAAATGATTGCACAGGCGGCACTCATCATATATGCAACTTGATATGGCATATGAGTATACTTCTTTCTGTATGCTGTTCTTCCTAATGAAGATACCTCAATCATGAATCTAATAGTGAATTTGAGCTTTATGGCTAGGCAAATCTGGGTGAATGTGGTCTCAAAAATCTGATCTCAGAAGCATATTCTAGAGCAATCAAAAGTAGCTGATGAACATTCATGTACTGAGACATCAATGACTCTGGAAACAGTCAGTTTATTTTGCTGTTACAGATCTGAGACTCTTGTCTGAATGAAATGAGGGAACCTTGTTTGATGTGGACATGACCCTTACTAAGGAAAAAGGGTTAACTGAGAACAATAGAACGTACTGGCAACTGTGGCACTCACAATTTTTTTGAGATTAAAATAAAAAAGAAAAAAGACAAGTTTTTGTAAGTACCTGATTTACAGGATCAAATTCTAAGGGGTCCAGCACAAGACAATATTTCATAGGCCAAAACAAGAAAAAGAAAGGAGAAGATGAAAGAATTAGAGTTTCATGAAAGAAAGAAAGGAAGCATATTTTCCTACAAACAGTTAATCCTAGAAGCACTAAAAAAAAAATCTATTGGAAAACTCTTTGAATCAGTAATAGAAATGAGTGAAAAAGACACTTCTACATAAATTAAAGAAAAAAAGACAATTTTTCAGAATTCGAAAATATTCCTTAGTGCAATGAGGTGTCTAACAATGTGGCTGGATACAGAAGTGTGCAGTTTTAAATGCATAGAAAAGAGTAATGGCCTGATTGAATTAACTTCAAGAAAAGTGCAGAAAAACAACAACAAAAACAAACACACACACACACACAAAACAATTAAACAAAAACCTTAAAGCAAAAAAACAACCCCAAAAAAAGAAAAAAAAAAAAAAGAAAAAAAATCAGAGACCAAAAATTTATGCTTTAAGATTAGCAAACAGCAAATAAATACTCAGTGCAGTTTTTAGTCTATTATGTTTGTCTCTTCATCACAAAATTCTTTAAGAGTTTTTGATAAAAAAAGACTTTCTTTGAGAAACATATCCAAATGAATAGTTTTGTAAGCATTTCTAGCTTAATGGTATTATGATCCAATTAAATTCACTTCAGTGAAAATATTTAAAAATATTTTACAAATAGAACAAAACAAAAGAATCTGTTCTAATGCAATTTTTATAATACGTAAGGAAGGGAGTCAGAAAAGCTAGCTTGATTCTACTGGATATCCACTTATAAAAAAATCTAATGAAGTTTTAATTTCACAGGAAAAAAAAAGTTTATAAAATTCCTTTAGAATATGTCTTGTAAAAGTCAAATTAAAAATAATTACAACAGTCTAGGGAACTTTTTTTCCATTGTATTTCATCTGATAGCACAAGAAGAGAATCAATTAAAATGGTAATTAACTTAGGCTTTTTCTGTAAAGAAAACATGTTTGAAATGATCAAACACTTTCAGATACAACAGTGTAATGTTTAAACAAAATTTTATTTTAACTTACTACCTTATTTTTTAGAGAGTGTTAACAGTCCTCTAAAGCTTTTTTTTTCCTTACTTTGGTTAGGTAGATTAGCTATAATAACATAATAAAGAAGTGATTGGATCCTTCTTACCTTGCTTCTGTAAAAAAAAATAAAAAGGCAAAAAAAGAAAGAAAAAAAAAAGAAGCCCTTTTAGTAAGAGTATAATCTGAATGAATTCAGAACAAATTTCAGTTAAACAGATTATTTTCCAAGGGGGAAAGAAGTGAGAAGAAAATATTTTTAATTCTTTGGAAAATCTACAGAGCTAATAGTTATAACAAGAATCTTTAAGGGACCACTGTAAAAGAGAATTAATAGGCTGTTTATTCTTTCCAGGAAGGAGTGAATTGCCGTACCTTTTCTTAGTTTTAGTAAAAACAACATATACAACTATTACATGCCGTATGAAATAGCATTTGTAGCTTAAAGTTGGCTGCAAGCTTGAAGCAGTCTATCTTACCTGTACTTTAGAACTATAAGAGCTACTGAAAAAGTGAGATAATAATATAGCTGCCTTGAATTAAGTAGCTGTTTCCAAAACTGACAGTACCAAGTGAATTAAGTCAGGAATGAAGAAGCTGGGTTTGTCTAACATAAGCATAATGGATATGGATTAATAAAATGGCCCTGAAAGTATTCTGGAAGCTCATTATGTGAAAAATAATATTTATTTATTTATTTATTTATTTTACGTTTAAGATACATTTTTATAAATTGTATCAAAGGTATTTAAAACTAACCTAAACACTTGGTAAAAAAATTACCTAATAAAATTTAGAAGGTCTGATAGTGACTTTTTAAAAAATATATTCCTTTTATTGTTCCCTTTGCACAGGGCAGGCAACTGGAATAAGTTGGAGGAAAATACTACTGAGAGATTTATTTAAATGTATATCACAGAGTCATGGAATGTGTTGGGTTGGAAGGGACCTTACAGATTCCAACCGCCCCTGACATGGGCAAGGACACCTCCCACTAGACCAGGTTGCTCCTAGCTCCATCCAACCTGGCCTTAAACATTTCCAGGGGTGGGACAACCACACATTTGGATAGGAAAACTAGCACAGTGGGTTGCAAAGAGTGAGTGTATACTGTTGACTTCCGCAAACACATAGTCTAGGGAGTAGATTAGACATTTTAGGTTAGACATAGTAGATTATAGACATATAGACATATAGACATAGACAGGGAGTAATTCTATTTTGTTGTATTTTGTGTGCAAATGAGATTTTTAACGAGTTAGAGAACATAGAAACATGGTAGAGGGGTGATAACCATTTGAATTATGTATGATGTAAGAAACAGTGAGATGCATGAAAGGAGATGGCACCCCTACGGCTGCTAGATAGCTGTATGCTCTGTATATGCTGTTGGTATATTAGTATTGCTTTTTACCCTGCAGCACTAGGTATAATACAGAGTAATAGTGGCTGAGCAAGATCCTTGTCCTTAGAAGGGCCGTGTTTGGCTTAGAGGTGGTCGGGCATGCGCAGATATATTTCTGGGATATTAATTTGTATTTAAATTATTGTAATCTATGTTATTAATTTTATTTACTGGGACTAGGTTCCTGGAGTTGGTAAAAGAGATGGATCAAGACTGACCCTAAAAGACGCACTAAGTTTAAAAAAAAATAAATAATTTTATTAATGTGCACTAGGTTCAGTCCTAACTGGCTGCAGGATACTAAAGAGGCACTTTGGGCTATGGGCACTTTGTCCTGTTGGCAAAAATTGTGCTATTGAAATCTAATGGCGTATTTTCAAGCTTCTTATTATGAGGAAAAGTGTTGAACAATTTTTATTTGTTTTTTCAAAGACTTTGATGATATGCACCAAAACCAAGTGATGGACTTGCTTGTTTTTGCTAGACTTTCAGTGATGTGCAATTCCTGTTATATAACTAGTTGTTAGGCTATTGTTAAGGTATATAATAATACCGTCAGCCCCTCTTTTATTAGTTATGTATTTCAGAATTTACACAGAAATAAGAAAATTAAGGTCTTTGAGACTACTCAAAGGAATTTATTTCCCTTCATTTTATCTAGCAAAATGTTCTAATACAGTATTTTCTGAGAAACTGATTTATAAATCTAGATTAATGCTCTTAATAAAATAATCCACAAAAGAACACATTCTTTAGCTCCTTAGCTTGGCAGCTTGAGAACCTCCCCATGAAGTACCTTAAAAGAACTTTCATTGAATCTTTCTTTCCACAGTGGGGTAAGAATGGAGTAAAAAATGAGGAATAGTATAGATATGATTAAGACTTGAAACTTTTTTTTTTTTTTTTTTTTTTTTTTTCCTGATTCTATTACAGATTTCAGTGTATGCGTCTGGAGGTGGCTCAACTTCCCTAAATCTCAGTTTCTTCAAGAGAGGGATGGGTTTTCAATTCTTCTTGTAGCAGAAGTACTCCAAGTGTAATGCATTTCTGAAA